>NC_138612.1:0-39729 GCF_964289735.1 Phaethon aethereus | reverse complement strand
CCCAACCACCCACCCAACCACTCAACCACCCAACCCACCCAACCAACCACGCAACCACCCACTCAACCACCCAACCACTCAACCACCCACCCAATCAACCAACCACCCACCCAATCAACCACCCAACCACCCACCCAATCAACCACACAACCACCCAGCCACTCAACCAGCCACTCAACCATCCCACCACCCAAGCACTCCACCAACCACTCAACCACCCAACCAACCACTCAACCAACCACCCGCCCACCCAACCACTCATCCAGCCACACAGACACCCCCATTTCCACCCATCCCCCTGTCCCCGCCCCCCATGTCCCCTGTCCCCACACCCCCATCCTCCTGTCCCCCATGTCCACATCCTCCATGTCCTCATTCCCCTTGATGTAGTGGGGACGCGGGGACAGAGTCCCACCAGGCTGCAGGAACGTGCCCCCGTTCCCCCACCCCCCGTGACCCCGTTCACCGCGGCCCCACCCACCCGGTCTTGGCAAAGTTGGTCCAGTAGGTCATGACGACGGCGCTGAGCATCACATCGTTCTTGGAGAAGTTGCAGGGGAAGAGGTCGGTGGCGCCCACCATGGGCACCCCGAAGACATAGGGGATCTCGTCCCCATGGGCCGCATCCGCCCACTCGGGCCGCGCGTCTGTCTGGCAGTGGTGGTAGAAGGTGTAGAAGTAGACGGGCGACTGGTACTCGGCGTGGAGCTTGGCCGTGGCCACCGCCGGGGCCACCCATTGGTGGTCAGTGAAGAGGGCCAGCAACGTCTTACGCCTCATCTCCCCGTTGTCCCGGTCGGCCCAATCCGTGTACATGAACTTGATGGTCTCCCGTAGGATGTCCTTCCCCTCGGGGTACCCGTAGAGGTTGTCCACGAAGTTGGAGACAGTGAAGTCGAAGTAGGAGGCGGAGATGCCGTCCTCGCTCTCCAGCGAGTCCTCCACAAACTTCAACCCCTCGCCCTGGTTGACGCCGATGAGGATGTCGTAGTTGAGGAACTCGCCCTGTTGCATCAGGATCTCGGGGTCGTCGGGCACCACGTCGCCGTCCACCACCGGCCCGAAGGCCACGTGGTAGCGGGCGGGTTGGACGTCCTGGTCCACCAAGGCGCGGAAGGGTTGGCGCCGCAGGCACTCCACCGCCGCCCCCGTGTCCGCCCGTTCGCAGCCCACCTTGGCCGCCAGCAGCCGCGTGTACTTCAGCGGCTGGTAGTTCACCGACCAGCTGGAGATGGCCGTCCCGCTCTGCGCGATGGCCTTCTGGAAGAGACCTGAGGGACCCGGGCATCAGCCGGGCTGGGGGGGACGCGGGGACAGCGTCCCACCAAGCTGTACAGACGCAGGGACATGGTGGGGACGCGGGGACGGCGTCCCACCAAGCTGTATGGACGCGGGGACGTGGTGGGGACGTGGTGGGGACGTGGGGACGGCGTCCCACCAGGGGATCCAAGGGGTTCCAGGAGACAATCGGAGTCCACAGGGCAATTCCAGGGGTTCCTGGAGGATTTAGGGTCCCCAGTGTGGTTGGGGGGGGGGTGGGAATGGGGGAAGATACCTTCAGAGTGGTGGGAGAGGATGAGGAGGCTGACGCAGGCGGCGCCGGCGCCAGAGCCAAAGATGGTGATGCGCTGCGGGTCACCCCCGAAGTGCCCCACGTTCTCGTTGAGCCACCGCAGCGCCTGGATCTGGTCCAGGAGCCCGTAGTTGCCCTTCGCCGCCTGGTCCCCCGTGCTCAGGAAGCCTGTGGGGACACGGGGACGTGTGGGGACGTGTGGGGACGTGTGGGGAGACGTCCCCCCCATGGACCAGGTTACCAAAGCAGTAGCCCATGGCATCCCCCGTGTCCCCACGCCCAACCCATGACCCCAGGGATGTTCTCCATGGCGTCCCCCATGTCCCCACGCCCAACCCACGACCCCAGGGATGTTCTCCATGGCGTCCCCCATGTCCCCACGCCCAACCCATGACCCCAGGGATGTTCTCCATGGTGTCCCCCATGTCCCACACCCAACCCATGACCCCAGGGACGTTCTCCATGGCGTCCCCCATGTCCCCCCGCCCAACCCATGACGCTGAGGAGGTTCTCCATGGCGTCCCCCATGTCCCACGCCCAACCCATGACCCCAGAGGCGTTCTCCATGGTGTCCCCCATGTCCTCATGCCCAACCCACGACCCCAGGGACGTTCTCCATGGCGTCCCCCATGTCCCCATGCCCAACCCACGTCCCCCAGGTGGTTCCCCTGACCCCGAGGAGGTCCTCCATGGCGTCCCCACACCCGTCGCATGTCCCCAGGGTTGTCCCCCGTACCGAGGACGCCCAGGCGGTAGTTCATGGTGACGACGATGACGTTGCCGTAGGCCGCCAGGACGCTGCCGTCGAACATGTTGCCCGTCCCCTCCATGTAGGAGCCGCCGTGGAGGAAGAGCATCACCGGCTTCTTCCCGCTGTCCCGGATGTCTGGGGGGGGCGGGGGGCGGGGGGCAGGTCAGGGGCACCCCCAGCTCTGGGCGCTCCCTGGGGACATCCCTGGCACCATGGGGACCCCGCACCATGGGGACCCCCCTGGGGACCCCCACGTCCCCCCTGCGTGTCACTTTGGAGACATCCCCCCCCCCGCCCCCCCCCCGCCCAGTGCTGGGGGGGGGTGTCAGAGGTGACAGCCAGGGTCAGAGGTCACAGGCTGGAGCTTTGGGGGGAGGGGGCAAGGTCAGGAGTTGGGGGTCATGGGGGGGGTGGCCCCCCCCCGGCCTGTTTCCATGGCAACGTGCCCCCCCATCACTTCATTTCTAGGTCACCTCCGTCGCCGTGGCAACGGGTCTCATTAACGCTGCTTTGACGATGATGAGCAAAGGGGGGGGCGGACACACCCCGGCGTCCAGGGTGGGGGTGGGACACGGGGATGGGACTGGGGGGGCCCCGGTGTCCAGGATGGGGGGGGGGGCGGGGAAAGGGGCTTGTTGAAAAAAAAGAAAAAAAACCACCAAAAAAACCACCAAAACACCAAAAAACCAAAAAAATCACCCCCAAACCCCCCGAAAAGAAGCAAAACCAGCAAAAACCAAAAAAACCCAAAAACCACCAAAAAAAGAGAAAAAGAACCAAAACAGGCAGCCAAAAAGGGGGGCGACCCCCCCAAAAGCATGGGGGGGGGAGGGGGGACCCATGGCCCCGGGAAGAAAGAAAGAAAAGGGGGGGGAGGGGGAGGGGTTGGGGGTGGGGTGGGGGAAAAAACCAAAAAAAACCAAAAGAACAAAAAAGAATTTGCCCAAAACCGGAGGAACATGCACCAAAACTACCTGCGTCCGGGGGGGGGCCGCCGGCCGCGCCGTCCTCGCGCTTTTTCGCGAGCAAACCTGGACCAAGGGAAGAAAAGGAGGAAAAATTGGGGGGCCAAAAGGAGCGAAAACGGGGGTGGGGGAGGGTCGAGGGGGGGCGGGGGAAAAGGCAAAAAAAACAATTAAAAAAAAAACCCCAAAACACCTTCCTGCCCCAAAACGGGGGGAGGAGCAGGAAAAAAGCAGCGGGCGGGGGCCCGTAAAATGGGGCAAGAACGGGGGCGGGGGAGGGCCCAAAAATGGGGCCGGGGGTGGCAGACGGAGGGATGGACGGACGGACGGACGGGGGGATGGATGGATGTCGGGATGGACATCGGGCGGGTGGAGCACGTCAGGGTGGTCGTCGGGACGGACGTTGGACGTCGGGACAGACGTTGGACGTCAGGATGGACGTCGGGATGGACGTCGGGACGTAGGGATGGACGTTGGGACAGATGTTGGACGTTGCAATGGACGTCGGGATGGATGTCAGGATGTGGGGATGGACGTTGGGATGGACGGAGGACTTGGGATGGACGTCAGGATGTAGGGTGGATGTTGGGACAGATGATGGACGTTGCGATGGATGTCGGGATGGACATCGGGACGTTGGGATGGATGTTGGGGCGGATGTTGGACATCGGGATGGACATCGGGATGGACGTCGGGATGTAGGGATGGACCTTGGGACGTTGGGATGGACATCAGGATGTAGGGATGGACGTCAGGATGTAAGGGTGGATGTTGGGACAGATGATGGACGTTGCGATGGATGTCGGGATGGACATCAGGACGTTGGGATGGATGTTGGGGTGGATGTTGGACGTCGGGATGGACGTCGGGATGGACAGAGGACGTCAGGATGGACGTCGGGATGTAGGGATGGACGTCGGGACATTGGGATGGATGTCGGGATGGACGTCGAGATGTAGGGATGGACGTCGGGATGTTGGATGGACATCAGGATGTAGAGATGGACGTCGGGACGTCAGGACGGATGTTGGGCGTCGCGATGGGAGGAGGATGTCGGGATGGTGTCATGATGGATGTTGGGATGGGTGGAGGATGTCAGGACAGATGTTGGATGTCGGGATGGACGTCGGGACGGATGTCGGAACAGACGTTGGACGTTGGGATGGATGTCGGGACATCGGGATGGACGTCGGGATGGACGTCAGGACGTAGGATGGACGTTGGATGGACGTCGGGACGGATGTTGGGCATCGTGATGGGAGGAGGACGTCGGGATGGCGTCATGATGAGCGTTGGATGTTGGGATGGGTGGAGGATGTCAGGACAGATGTTGGATGTCGGGATGGACGTCGGGACAGACGTTGGACGTTGTGATGGACGTCGGGACATCGGGATGAACATCGGACGTCGGGACGAACATCGGGACGTCGGGACGTCATCAGACGTTGGGATGGACATTGGGATGGACGTCGGGACGGACGTTGGGATGTAGGGATGGATGTTGGGACGTTGGGATGGACATCGGGATGGACGTTGGGATGGACGTCAAGACGTCGGGACGGACATCGGGACGGGAGGAGGACGTCGGGACGGCGTCATGATGGACGGAGGACGTCGGGACGGGCGGAGGTCGGGACGGACACTGGGATGGACGGAGGACGTCGGGACGGACGTCGGGACGGTGGAGGAGGTCAGGGCGGACGGACGGACGCGGGATGGATGGCGGACGGACGGACGGAGGGGGTGGCGCGGTGGGGGGGCGGGCTCCAGCACAGGGACCCCGTGAGGAGCAGGGCCCGGGGGTCCCCACCCCCCACCCCCCACGGTCCCCAGCCCCGACTTGCCCGATTTTGCCCAAATCTGCCGGTTTTCACCCCACTTCCCAATTTCCCCCTTTTTCCACCCGATTCTGCCCGTTTCCACCGTTTCCCCCCCGGGGCAGGGGTGTGCGGGGGAGGGGCAGGACCCGCCCTCCCCCGTGCCCATTTTCCCTTTTTTCCCCCGTTTTCCTGGATTTTGCCCCGTTGCCCAATTTCCCCCGTTTTCAGCCCCATTTTGGCCATTTCCGCCATTTTCCACCCCGTTTTACCATCCTCGCGTGGTACCAGGAGCTGCGGCGGAGGCCGCACCTCCCCCGCCCCCTTCCCGCCGCACTTTGCCCAAATCCCCAATTTTCTGCCCCGTTTCACGGATTTTCCAACCCCCCCCTCCCCCCTCCCCCAATTTGCCGAAATTCCCCCTTTTTTACCCCGTTTGCCACCCCCCCGGCCGCCGCTCGAATTTGCCCAATTTCCCCCCTTTCCCGCCCTTGCGGGGGTGGGGCCGGCCCCGCCCTTGTGCCACACCCTGACACTCCCCGCGTGGCTCCGCCCACCCCACTCGCTCACGCCCACCCGCGTGGCCACACCCACCCCCTTCTGGCCACGCCCACTCCAGCACCCTCCATAGGGACACAGAGGTCTTCGCCCTCCCCGCCCCACCCCTGTGCCCCGCCCATCCCTACCATCCTCCAATGGGACGCAGAGGCCCTGGTCCTCGCCCTCGCTGCCCCTCCCCTGTGCCCCGCCTGGCCCCGCCCATCCCTACCGTCCTCCAATGGGACATGGAGGCCCCGGTCCTCACCCTCCCCGGCCCCTCCCTGCCCCGCCCCTGTGCCCCACCTGGCCCCGCCCATCCCTACCGTCATCCAATGGGACACGGAGGCCCCGGTCCTCGCCCTCCCCGCCCCTCTCCGCCCCTCCCCTGTGCCCCACCTGGCCCCGCCCATTCCTACCATCCTCCAATGGGATGCAAAAGCCACGGTCCTCGCCCTCCCTGGCCCCTCCCTAGCCCACCCCTGCACCCCACCCGGCCCCGCCCATTCCTACCGTCCTCCAATGGGACGTGAAGGCCACGGTCCTCGCCCTCCCCACCCCTCCCCTGTGCCCTGCCCGGCCCCGCCCATCCCTACCATCCTCCAATGGGACGCGGAGGCTCCGGTCCTTGCCCTCCCCGCCCCTCCCCTGTGCCCCGCCCATCCCTACCGTCCTCCAATGGGACGCGGAGGCCCTGGTCCTTGCCCTCCCCGCCCCTCCCCACCCCACCTCTGCACCCTGCCCGGCCCTGCCCATCCCTCCTGTCCTCCAATGGGACGCGGAGGCCCCGGTCCCTCGCTCTCCCTGCCCCTCCCCTGTGCCCCACCTGGCCCCGCCCATCCCTACCATCATCCAATGGGACGCGGAGGCCCCGGTCCTCGCCCTCCCGCCCCTCCCCGCCCCATTCCTGTGCCGCGCCTGCCCCTCCCGGCCCCACCCGCCCCGCCCGCCCCGCCCCGCCCGCCCCGCCCGCCCCGCCCGCCCCGCCCGCCGTACCGTCCTCGGTGGGGACGTAGAGGTTGAGGTACAGACAGTCCTCGCTCTGCGCCGCCACGTAGGCGCCGGCGGCCTCCAGGTTGTCGCTGAGCCAGAGGGGCAGCATGAGGGGGGGGGGGCCCCCCGCAGGTTCTGGGGGCAGGCGGGGGCGAAGGCGGTGGCGTCCCGCACCCCCCCCCAGGCGGCCGGCGCCTCGGGGGGGGCCCAGCGGCGGGGGCCCAGGGGGGGGGCGGCGTAGGGCACCCCCAGGAAGGCCTGGACGGGCCCCAGCAGCTCGTTGCTGAGGTCGCGGCGAGCCCCCCGCAGCCGCCCGTACTGGGTGGGCACCACCGGGAAACGGGGGTCCGGGGGGGGGGTCCCCGCCCCGGCGGGGGGCGGTTGGGGGGCGCCGGGGGGGGCCCAGAGCGCCAGGGCCAGGGCCAGCGCCAGCGGCGGGGGCGGCATGGCGGGGGCGGGGGGCGGCGGGGGGGGGGGGACGGGGGGGGGCTACGGGGTGCTGGGGGGGGGGAGCGCCATGGCGGGGCTGGGGGGGGGGTCATGGGGGGACACGGGGGTGGGATTGGGGGATGGGGGGCCGGGGGGGAGGTCACGGGGGGGTCACGGGGGGCCCGGGGGGGGGGACGCGGACAGATGGGGGGTGGGGGGGAGGGGCACGTGGCGGGGACAGACAGACGGACGGGGGGGATGGGAAGGGGGGAGGGGGGAGAAGAAGCAGAAGAACCGTCAGTCGGGGGCGCCGACCCCCCCGGGACCCCGCCCCCCCGCGCGACCCCCGCCCCCCCCAGCCCCGTGCCCCGGACCCCCCGCCCCCCCCCCGAACCGCTCCGGGTGTGTGCCCCCCCGCGTTGCCATGGCGACGGAGCCCGGAGCGTCGCCCTGGCAACCGGAGTTCCGGCCGGCACCGCACCTCCCCCCGCGGCCCGGGGACCCCGGGGCTGGGCGGGGGGTCAGGGCCCGGGGGGGGGGCTCAGGGGTCCGGGAGGTGGGGGACACGCGAGCGTCCGGGCTCCCCCCTCCCCCCCAGACGTCCGGCCCCCCCCTCCCCCCAGGCGCCCGGGCCCGCATCCTGCCCCACTTACAGCCCCCTCCCCCGCCGCGGGCCGCCAGGGGCCCCCGGGCCCCCCCACCCCCCGGGGCCTGGTGCGCGCGGCCTCCCCCCTCCCCCCTCCGCCTTTGGGGGCCCGTGGGGGACCCGGGCGGCCCGCTGCCCCCCCCCCATCCTCCCCCCGCACCATCCAGGCGCCCCCCCCCCAATTCCCCCCGCCCCCACCTCCCCGGCATCCCTCCCCTCCCCCTCTCGGCGCGGGGGGAGGGGGCCCCCGGGCGTGGGGGTCGGTGCCTACCGGGGCCGGGGCCGGGCCTAGCGGCGGGGGGGGGGGGGCGGGGGGGCCGGGCCGGGGCCGGGCATGCGGGGGCGGGGCCGGGCCGAGCCGAGCCGGAGCGGCCGCCGCGGTCCCTCCCGCCGGGAGCGGCTGCGGGAACCGGGAGCCGCCTCCGGGGGCGGCGCCGGACCGGGCCGGCCCCCCCCCCCGCCCCCCTTCCCCCCCCGCCCTCGGTACCGCCCGACCGGCCGCTTGGGTCCCCCCGGGGGTGGGGGAGGGGCCCCGGCTGCCTGGGCCCTCTGGAGGGTGGGGGAGGGGGGCACCCGCACCCCGGCCCTCTGCGGGAAGGGGCGGGGGGGGGGGGAAGATGCTACGTAGCACCGCCGAGCCGACAGGGGGCGCTGCGGAGCGGCGCGACCCGACAGTAAATCCCGGGGGGGAGGGGCAGTCGTGGGGGGCGGGGGGCGGGGGGCGGGGTGTCCCCCCGGACACGCGCGGGGCGGGGGGGTCCGAGCGGAGGGTGTCCCCGGTGGCGGCCGCCAGGGGGCGCATTGCCCGCCCTCACCTGCAGCCGGGAGGCGGGACCCGGCGCTGCGCTCCCATTGGCTGTTGCCCGCGCGGAGCGACGCGCCGCTCCGCTAATGGCGAGCGGGGACGGGCGGAGGGGCGGGGCGCTGGGGAGGGGGGTAGGTGGGTGCGCACGTCACCGGGGGGGCGTAGCCGGAAGCGGAAACGCGGAGTCGATGGCGGGAGCGGCGGGAGCGTGGGCGAGGGTCGGGGCCCTCAGCGGCGCCGCCGCCATGGCGGCTGCGGCCTATGGGGCCCACGGTGGGGCCCGCGGGGGGGCGGGGCGGGGGGCGGGGCGACTGACCGTGACTGATCTCCCCTCCCCCCCTGTGCCCCTCCCCCCCCCCCCCCCCCCAGGCTTTCGCCGCAGCGACCGGGACGAGTACCAGAAGGAGGTGAGTGTGGGGAGGGGTTCCGGCACGCCGGGGTCCCTTCCCCCCCCCGTGACACCCCTCCCCCCTCCCCTCCCCCAGCTCTACGAGACGGCGAACCGGTACCACCTGCTGCACAGCCTGGCGCTCCTGGCCGCCCCCCGCTGCCGCCGCCCCGCCCTGGTGCGTGTGTCCCCTCCCCCACCCCGGCGACACCCCCCCCCGCCCCCACTCCCGCCCCCCACTCGCGTCCGTGTCCGTCCCTCCCCCCAGGCCGGGTCCCTGCTCTGCGCCGGGATCGGGCTCTTCTGCCTCCCCCTCTACTACCACGGGCTGAGCGGGGACCCCGGGCTGAACCGCGCCGCCCCCTGGGGGGGACCCTCCTCATCCTGGGCTGGGGCGCCATGGCCTCTGAGCGGCGGGGGGGCCGCGGCCCCACGGCGGATGGACCCACAGGGACCGCGGCCCCACGCCGAACACCCCCCGCGTCGCCCTCCTGGGGGACACGGGCGCCCGCCCCGCCCCCCCGAAGTGCGCACCCTGCCCCTTTAAAAGGCGGAGCTGCCCCAGCAGCCGCCGTCCCTATTGGCCGAGCTCCTGGCCAATGGGAGCGCAGCGCTGCCGGTGTGCCGGGCCCCCGTCGGGGTGTGGCGGTGAAGGCAGCGGCCAATGAGAAAGAGGAGGAATCTGTCTCCTTTTTCTCATTGGCCGTGGCAAGACAAGGGGATGCTGGAGCTTGCTGACGTCATGGCTATTGCTGGGCGACAGCCAGTGGCTGGCTGGCTCCTCCCCCGTCCCTCCCCCGCCATTGGCTGGGTGAGCAGCCAATCAGAGGCACTGAACCAGCAGCATCGCACGGCGGCGGCTGCTGACTGGTTGCGAGGCTGCTCCTCCGTCAACCAATAAATGACCGCGTTTCAGCTCCGCCTCCATGATGTCATCGGGGACCCAGGCGCAGGCCCCGCCCTCAGAATTCCTACAGAAGCCCCTATAACCCCCACCAGCACCTATAGCTCCTTCCCAGCCCCACAGCGGCCCTGTGGGACCCCCCAGCCCCATAGAGCCCCGGCCCAGTCCCACAGCTCCCCTATAGAATCCCCTCAGCCCCACAGGCCACCCCCAGCCCCATAGAGCCCCCCACAGACCCCTTACCCAGCCCCCCCAGCCCCATAGAGCCCCCCACAGACCCCTTACCCAGCCCCACAGATCCCCTATAGAATCCCCTCAGCCCCACAGGCCACCCCCAGCCCCATAGAGCCCCCACAGACCCCTTACCCAGCCCCACAGATCCCCTATAGGAATCCCCTCAGCCCCACAGGCCACCCCCAGCCCCATAGAGCCCCCCACAGACCCCTTACCCAGCCCCACAGATCCCCTATAGAATCCCCTCAGCCCCACAGGCCACCCCAGCCCCATAGAGCCCCCCACAGACCCCTTACCCAGCCCCACAGATCCCCGGGATCTAGCTTCCACCAGCACGACAGATCCCCCTCAGCCCCACAGACCATAGAGCCACCCACAGCCACACAGATCCCTACCTAGCCCCACAGATCCCCCTCTAACTTCCACCAGCACGACAGATCCCCCTCAGCCCCACAGACCCCTCCCAGCCCCATAGAGCCCCTATAGAACCCTCTCTTAACTCCTGCCAGTACAACAGTTCTCCCCCAGCCCCACAGACCCCTTCGCCAGCCCTATAGACTCCCCCCCCCCCGGCCCTGCTACAGGCCCCTGCCCCTCCGCACCCGCCAGCAGTGGGGCTGTGGGGGGTTCTGCCCCATGGGGCCATTTATTGGGGTCGGGAGGGGAGGGGCATGTACAAATGGGGGGTGGGGGCTGTGGGGGGAGGGGCGTATCAAAAGCGGGGGTGGGGGGCGGGGGCACCCCTAGAAGAAGTCGACGTCTTCGGGGCGTCCAGGTCCCGGTACTCGACGATCGCCCGGGGGTCGCCCCGAACCATCCTGGGCGGGGGGGGGCGCAACAGGGATCCCCTCAGTGGGGCTACAACCCCCCAGGGGGTCCCCAGGTCCCCTCCCCCCCCAAATTGAGGTCACTATTGCCCCCCCGACTAACACCATCCCCCCTCAAGTGCCCCCCCTCCCCGAACCTGGGCCTGCCCCACATATGGGACATCTGCCCCCCAACTGCCCCCCCCAAAGGTCCTGTGACCCCCCCCCCAATCCCTATTTCCCCCTCAAAGTGGGTCACGCCCCCCCCCAAGCACGTGCCCTGCCCCGCTGTGGGGCGCAGCGCCCCGCTGTGGGGCGCAGCCCCCCACGCCCCCCTACCTGCTGCGGGGCTTGTTGAGGTACCCCCCGCCCTGGCCCCGGAACGTCTCGTAGTTGCCCCGGCCGGCGGCGTAGGGCCCGGGGGGGTAGGGGGGGCCGCCTGTGGGGGGCGGGGGGGTCAGGGGGGGCCCCGAACCCCCCATCTCCCTCTTCCAGTTACTGCAGCCCTAGCCCGCCCCACCAATCCCTCCCGGACCCCCCCAGCCCCTCCCGGGCCCCCCCAGCTCCGCCCCCCCCCCCCCCCGGGCCCCCCAGCTTCCCCCCCCCCCCCGCCCCCTCCCGAAGTCCCTCAACCTGCCCCAACCCCCTCCTCCAGCCCCCCCCCCGGCCCCCCGGCCCCCCGTACCTCCGTAGCCCAGGATGGGGGGCCGGGGCTGCCCATAGGGCATCATCCCCTGCGGCGTCTGGGGGGGGTATGGCAGCCCCGGGGCCAGGCCTGGGGGGGGAAGAGGGGGGTCAGGGGGGGCCATGGGCTGGGACCCCCCCACACACTGGGGGCACAAGGGGACGGGGGTGTCACTACCCCCGGGGGGGGACAGGGGGCTGTCAGTGACCTCCTCTGGGCTTGGGGGGCACGGGATGGGGGGTGTCCCCAGCCCCGCACGGACCCCCGGGGGGGGGACACGGGGGGGTGTCCCCAGCCCCACACAGACCCCGTGGAGGGATGACACACACGGGGCGGGGGTGTCCCCAGCCCCACACAGACCCCCGGGCGGGGGACACGGGGGTGTCCCCAGCCCCACACAGACCCCCGGGGAGGGGGACACGGGGGGGTGTCCCCAGCCCCACACAGACCCCCGGGCGGGGGACACGGGGGTGTCCCCAGCCCCACACAGACCCCGTGGAGGGATGACACACACGGGGGGGGTGTCCCCAGCCCCACGCAGACCCCCGGGGAGGGGGACACGGGGGGGTGTCCCCAGCCCCACACAGACCCCCGGGGAGGGGGACACGGGGGGGTGTCCCCAGCCCCACACAGACCCCAGGCGGGGATGACACACACAGGGGGTGTCCCCAGCCCCACGCAGACCCCCGGGGGAGCAGAGGGGTCCCGGGGGGGGGTCTCACCCTGGGCGGGGCCCGGGGGGGGCCCCCCCTTGCCGTCGGGCAGCGCGGGGCGCTTGGGGTCCAGCAGGAAGTTGTTGAAGAACAAAACCTCCTTGCGCACGGCGCCCATCTTCTCCCCGTGCTTGTTGAAGATGTGCTTGCGCACGAACTCGGGGCCCTGGGGGGCGCGGGGGGGCGTGGGGGGGGGCACGGGGACCCCGCCCCTCCCCCGTCACATTAACCCCCCCATTCACCCCGATCCCTGTCCGCCCCCCCCCCCGCCCCGTCCCCCGCTTTGAGGTGCGCTGCCACCGCGGGGACGCGGACCCCCGTCCCCACCCCCCGTCCCCTCTCCGGGCTCTGGGGTGTCCCCAATGTCACCCACGTGTCCCTGCTCAGCCCCGGGGTGTCCCCAACGTCCCCCCCCCCCGTGTCCCCACATCCCCCCGTGACCCTGCTCAGCCCCGAGGTGTCCCCAACGTCCCCCCCCCCCGTGTCCCCGCGTCGCCCCCCCATGTCCCTGCTCAGCCCCGGGGTGTCCCCACGTCCCCCGCTGTGACCCTGCTCAGCCCCGCGGTGTCCCCAGTGGCACCCAGCACCCTGACCTTGAACCTGTAGCTGCTGAGGGGACACCACCACTCGTCCCCGCTCAGCCCCGGGGTGTCCCCACGTCCCCCCCATGTCCCCGCTCAGCCCCGGGGTGTCCCCACGTCCCCCCCGCAGCCCTGACCTTGAACTTCTTGCCGCTGAGGGGGCACAGCCACTTGTCCTTGCCCAGCTCCTGGGTGTTGGCGGTGACGAACTTCTCCAGCTCCTGCTCGGGGTCCTTGCGGCCGAGGCGCTGGGCCTCCTCCTCGGGCAGCGCCTCGCGCCCCGCCAGCAGCGGCCCCAGCCGCTCCTCGAAGCCCTTCTGCCACTCCGCCACTGCGGGGGGCGCGGCTGAGGGGCGGGCGGGGGGCCGGGGCACCCGGGGCTGGCGGGGGGCGGGGGGGGGCCGGGGGCACCCGGGGGCTGGCGGGGGGCGGGCGGGGGGCCGGGGGCACCCGGGGCTGGCGGGGGGGGGCCGGGGCACCCAAGGCTTAGGCGGGCCGGGGGCACCCAGGGCTGGCGGGGGGCGGGCGGGGGCCGGGGGCACTCGGGGATTAGGCGGGCCGGGGGCACCCGGGGCTGGTGGGGGGGGGGGGGCCGGGGCTGGAGGGGGGTGGGGGGGGGCCGGGGGCACCCAAGGCTTAGGGGGGCTGGGGGACTCCAGGGCTTGGGGGCCATCCAGAGCTGGGGGGTGGGGTGGGGGGGCCGGGGCCACCCAGGGCTTGGGGGGGTGGAGGATGGGCCTGCGGGCACCCAGGGCTGGGGGGGGGCTGGGGGCACCCAGGGGGGCTGGGGGACCCCAGGGCTTGGGGGGGGGCAGGGAAACCCCAGGGGGACCCAGGGCTTGGGGGAGGGCAGGGGTCTGGGGGACCCCAATGCAAGGAACAGGGGTCTGGGGGACCCCAAGGCGGGGGGCAGGGGTCTGAGGGACCCCAATGCAAGGAACAGGGGTCTGAGGGACCCCAAGGCGGGGGGCAGGGGTCTGGGGGACCCCAGAGCTTTGGGAGGGGCAGGGGAGACCCAGAAGTCTAAGGGCACGCGCACGCTCCGTGGTTTAGGAGGGAGGGGTCCGGGGATACACACACCCCCCCCCCCCCGCCCCGCCCCGGGACCTCCCCTCGCCTCGAGACCCCCAGGCGGGGGGGGGGACCCGCGGGACCTACCCTCGCCGTGGGAGACGCGGTTGGGGGGCAGCGGCCCGCGCACGTGCACGATGCCGCAGCGGTTGGGCATCTCGTCCTCGTTGAGGTACTCGGAGGTGTTGTAGTAGTCGACCGAGTGCACGATGCGCAGGTAGAGCAGCAGCCGGTCCAGCACCTGGCGCGGGGGGCCGGGGGTCAGCGGGGGCCGGGGGGGGCGCCGGGGATGAGGGGGGACCGGGGGGGATTGGGGGTCAAGGATGAGGGGGGATCGGGGGGGATCAGGGGGACTGGGGGTCAGGGGCAGCGGGGACTGCAGGGGGGGCATCAGGATGAGGGGGGCCGGGGGTCAGCGGGGGCCGGGGGGGGCGCCGGGGATGAGGGGGGACCGGGGGGGATTGGGGGTCAAGGATGAGGGGGGATCAGGGGGGATTGGGGGTCAAGGGCAGCGGGGACTGCAGGGGGGGCATCAGGGATGAGGGGGGCCAGGGGTCAGGAGCAGCGGGGGGGCCGGAGGGGCATCAGGGATGAGGGGGGACCAGGGGGGACTGGGGGTCAAGGATGAGGGGGGATCGGGGGTAGCGGGGGGGACCAGAGGGGCATTGGGGATGAGGGGGGACTGGGGGTCAGTGGGGGGGCTGAGGGAGATTGGGGGTCAGGGACAGCAGGGACCGTGGGGGCGGGCAGCGGGGATGAGGGGGGACTGGGGGTCAGCAGGGGGGCATTGGGGGGGATCAGGGGTCAGCAGGGGACTGGGGGGGCATCGGGGTGGATTGGGGGTCAGGGGCAGCAGTGGGACTGGGGCGGGCAGTGGGGAGGACTCGGGGGGGACCAGGGGGCACTGGGGATCAGGGGGATCAAGGGGGAGGTGGGGACCAGCGGGGACACAGGGGGGGACGTTGGGGACACCCCAAGGCTGAGCGAGGATGAGTGGTGGTGTCCCCTCAGCAGCTACAAGTTCAAGGTCAGGGCGCTGGGAGCTGCTGACGGGGACACCCCAGGGCTGAGCAGGGTCACAGGGGGGGGACGTGGGGACACCCCGGGGCTGAGCGGGGACACGAGGATGACACTGGGGACACCCTGGGCTGAGTGGGGACACGAGGGTGACACTGGGGACACCCTGGGGCTGAGTGGGGATGAGTGGTGCTGTCCCCTCAGCAGCTACAAGTTCAAGGTCAGGGCGCTGGGTGCCACTGGGGACAACCTGGGGCTGAGCGGGGTCACAGGCAGGGATGTGGGGACACCCCGGGGCTGAGCGGGACACAGGGGGGGACGTTGGGGACACCCCGGGGCTGAGCGGGGACACAGGGGTGACACTGGGGACACCCCAGGCGGGGACCGCACGGGAACCGTGGGGGACACGGGGACATCAGGGATGGGGGACACGGGGGCGTCGGGGGGACGCGGGGAGGGGGCCGGGGACAGCGGGGGGGTGCCGGTGCCAGGGCCCGGGTCGCCTGGGGGTCCCGGCCGCGCCCCACCTTGAGCAGCTTCTCGTCCCGCTCGACGGTGACCTCGGTGGGGTTGGCCTCGCGGGGCCCCTCCTCGGCGTCGCCGCCGCCGCCGCGCCCCAGCAGCTCCTCCTCCTCCGCGCTCACCTCCTCGATGAGGTAATCCGTGATGTGCTTCAGCACCGGGTTCTGCGACGGCACCGCCTGGGGGCCACCGGCGGGTCGTGAGGCGGCGCGGGGGACCACCGGGGGATCGCCGGGGACAGCGGGGACCAGGAGGAGGACTTCGGGACCACCGGGACCGGGAGAAGGACTTGGGGACCACCGGGGACAGCAGGGACCACCAGGGACCAGGAGAAGGACTCAGGGACCACCAGGGACAGCGGGGACCAGGAGAAGGACTCGGGGACCACCAGGGGACCAGGAGAAGGACTCAGGGACCACCAGGGACAGCGGGGACCAGGAAAAGGACTTGGGGACCACCAGGGACAGCAGGGACCACCAGGGACCAGGAGAAGGACTCAGGGACCACCAGGGACAGCGGGGACCAGGAAAAGGACTTGGGGACCACCGGGACCAGGAGAGACTTGGGGACCACCATGGACAGTGGGGACCAGGAGAAGGACTCAGGGACCACCAGGACCAGGAGGAGGACTTCGGGACCACCAGGACCGGGAGAAGGACTTCAGGACCACCAGGGGACAGCGGGGACCACCGGGACCAGAAGGACTCGGGGACCACCGGGGACAGCAGGGACCAGGAGAAGGGCTCAGGGACCACCGGGGACAGCGGGGACCAGGAGAAGGACTCGGGGACCACCGGGATCAGGAGAAGGACTAAGGGACCACCAGGGATCAGGAGAAGGACTCGGGGACCACCAGGGACAGCGGGGACCACCGGGACCAGGAGAAGGACTCGGGGACCACTGGGGACAGTGGGGACCACCAGGGGACAGCGGGGACCACCGGGACCAGGAGAAGGACTCGGGGACCACCGAGGGACCACGAGGCGGGGTGGGGGGACGCAGAGGAGCCACCCCGCGGGCGAGAGACCCCCCGGATGCGCGCCTGCGCCCCCCGCCCGCCCCCAGCACCCCGCTCACCCCGGCGGCAGCGGCGGCGGCGGCGGCAGCGGGGTCCCCGTCCCCGTCGGGGTTGGGGGGCGCGTCCCCCCGCCCAGAGCCGCTCCCCCCGCCGGGGCGGGGGGTGGGAGCCCCCCAAAGCTGGGCGCGGCCGTCGAGGGCGTGGACCAGGCGGGCGGCCAGCTTGATGTCATTGCGCACGATGGGGCGGTGCTGGGTGATGCCGCTGACGTTGCGCACGCGCCGCGTCAGGTCCCGGTTCACCCCCGGGCTCAGCTCGCAGTCACGCAGCTGGGGGGGGGGGGGCACAATGGGGGGGTGTCAGCACCCCCAAATCTCCCCGCCCCGCACCCCCAACCCCCCCCCCGCACCCCCAACCCGCCCCCCAGCACCCCAACCAGTCCCTCCAGCACCCCCAAACCGCCCACAGCTCCCTCCGCCGTCCCAAAACACGACCAGCTCAGCCCCTCAGCCCCCCCGGCCCCCCCGGAGCCCCCCCTCACCCGGATGTTCTGCAGGCTCCAGCAGATCTCCTTGATGTTGACGCTGCGGTCGAAGGTGACCCAGCCCCGGCGGAAAAACCTGGGCCAGACGCGGCGTGAGCCCCCCCGCTGCGCGCGGGGGGGGGGTCCCCAAATCCCCCCAGGGGTCCCCAAAGCCCCTTCGGAGAGCCGGGGGGGGGGGGGCAGGGCTGGCACCCACCTCCTCTCGGGCTGGGGGTCCGACAGGGCCACGCGCATGAAGCCGGGGTAACGCTTGCAGAGCTGGGGGGAGGACGGGGGCGTGAGGGGGTGTGGGGGGTCCGGACCCCCCCCCACGACCCCCCCCAGCCGCTCACCGCCACGATCTCGGCCTGGGAGATGTTGGGCGCGATGTTGCGCATGAAGAGGGAGCACGTCTTGTGGAGGGGCCGGGGCTTGGGGTCCCCCCCTTCCTTCTCCTTGGCCTTCGGCGCCGCCGACCCCCCCTCTTCCTCGCGAGCCTTCTCCTCCTTCCCCTTCTCCTCTGGGGGGCGAAGGGGGGGTCAGGACGACGCTGCCCTTCCCCCAAGCCCCCCCTGGCCCCCAGCACCCATTGGGTGAGAGTGCTCGTGTCTCCGGAGACCCCAAAGCCCCCGCTGAGCCCAGTGTCCCCCCATAACCCTCCACGTTCCCCCCAGGGACCCCCAACATCCCATTTAGTCCCCCAGGATCTTCAGCGACCCTCAGTGTGTCCCCCAGACACCCCCAGGACCTCCAGGGACCCCCCTAAGGGACTCCACTGTCCCCCCAGGGACCCCTCTAAGGAGCCTGACACCCCCACAGTCCCCACTACCCCCCAGGGACACCCCAGGGACCCCTAAGGACCCCCCTCCAAGGAGCCTGACACCCCCTGGGGACACCCCAGGGACCCCTAAGGACCCCAGGGACCACCCCCGAGGAGCCTGACACCCCCCGGGGACACCCCAGGGACCCCTAAGGACACCAGGGACCACCCCGAGGAGGCTGACACCCCCCGGGGACACCCCAGGGACCCCTAAGGACCCCAGGGACCACTCCTGAGGAGGCTGACACCCCCCGGGGACACCCCAGGGACCCCTAAGGACCCCAGGGACCCCCCCTCGAGGAGCCTGACACCCCCCGGGGACAACCCAGGGACCCCTAAGGACCCCAGGGACTCCTCCCTGAGGAGCCTGACACCCCCCGGGGACAACCCAGGGACCCCTAAGGACCCCAGGGACCCCCCCCGAGGAGCCTGACACCCCCTGGGGACACCCCAGGGACCCCTAAGGACCCCAGGGACTCCCCCCTGAGGAGCCTGACACCCCGGGGACACCCCAGGGATCACCCCTGAGGAGGCTGACACCCCCCGGGGACACCCCAGGGACCCCTAAGGACCCCAGGGACTTCCCCCAAGGAGCCTGACAACCTCCGGGGACACCCCAGGGACACCCCCCCCCCCCCGAGGAGGCCGGCACCCCCCAGAGGCCCCCCGCCCACCTTCCTTGTCCCCCTCGCGGCGGCCGCCCTCGGACTCGCTCTCGGAGTCGCTGGCGCTGCCCTCGTCGTAGCTGTCGTCGCCGCTGCGCTTCCGCTTCCGCTTCTTGCTGGCCTGGGGGGCACGGGAGGGTCGGTGGGGCGGGGCTGAGGGGCGGGGCCTAATGGGGTGGGGCCTGGAGGGCGGGGTTTGGGCAGGGCAGGGGCAGAGAGCCCAAGGAAGGAAGAGGGGCTCGGTGTGAAGGGGCGTGGCCTAAGGGAATGGGGAGGGGTTTGTCACAAAGGGTGGAGCCTAATGGAATGGGGAGGGGCTAACCCCAAGGGGAGGAGCCTAAGGGATCCCGAACAGGTCATCAGAGGACAGGGGAGGGGCTTGTGGGAAAGGGGCGGTTCTTGCCCAAAGAGGAGGAGGAGCTTATTGAAAAAGGGTGGTACTTGCCCAGTGGGGCGGAGCTTGTCAGAAAGGGCGGGGCTTCAGCCCAGTGGAATAAATCTTGGGACTGCCAAGGGGGGTGTGCCCTGTGAAGGGGTGGGGCTTGTGGGGAGGGGTGTGGCCTCTGGCAGGGGGCGTGGCCTACTCACCTTTTTGCCCTCCTTGTCCCCTTCCTCCTCCTTCCGCCCCTTCTCCTTCTCCTCCTCCTCCTCCGGCCCCTTCTTGGCCTTCTCCTCGCCCGGCGTCTCCCCCTCGCCCTGGGGGGTGGAAAGGGTGTCACCGGGGCCCAGGGGGACCCAGGGGAGACCCTGGAGACCAAGGGGACCCCCAGAGAGACCCCACAGGCCACAGGGACCCCAGGAGAGACCGTGGGGACCCCCAGAGAGACCCCACAGGGCCAAGGAGACACCCAAGGAGACCATGGGGACCCCAAGAGATCCCAAAGGACCCAGGAGACCCTCAGAAAGACCCTAAGGTGGGGGGTGGGGGCGTGTCACCCCAGACCTTCTTCCCCTCGTCCTTCTCCTCGCGGTCAGGGGCTTTGCGGTCAGCATCGGGGGTCGCGGCTCCTCCTTCTTGGCCGCTTCGGCTTTCTCCTGCCGCTCTCCTCCTCCTCCTGCTCCAGGATGCGCAGGTCGTTCTCCGTACCCCCCTCCATCTTAATCACCGCTACAAGAACCATCACAAGAAAAAGCGGGTCAGAGGCGGGGGGTGTCACCAAAACTGTGGGTCCGGGCGAGGTTTTGGGGGCATCCGTACCGGCGTCAAGGGTCTTGATGATGGCGGGGGCGCGGTCGATGTCGAGGAGCAGGTTGTCGAACCAGCCGTTGTCCGAGAGGTAGAGGAAGACGTTGAGGCGGTTCCTCAGGGCCGCCTGCGCCTCCTGCTTCCGCTTCCCCGCCTCGTCCGGGTGGTACTTGGAGCGGAACCTGGTTTTGGGGGGCACACACGGGGCGGGGGGAAACGGGGGTGTCAGGGATTGGGGGTACAGCCCTGCCCCCAGCTGGGGGTCCCACTGTGGCAGGGGAGAGGGGATACCCCCCCATCACCCCCCTCGGCCCCATCTGCTTTGGGGAGGGGGAGCGGGGGGACCCCCCGGCTGACTCAGGTGGGGTGGGGCCCCCGTCTGGCACATCTGGGGGGGGGGGACCCCCGTTTCTAGCAGACAGAACCCCCATTTTTTGCAGGTGGGGTATGGGGGACCCTGCCTGTCCTAACTGGGTTACAGGGACCCCCATTTCCCTTCAGTGGGGCACAGGGACCCTCATTCCCCCTGGCTGGGGTACGGGGACCTCGTCTGTCCCAACTGCGGCTGGGGACCCCCATGCCTCTTGGGTGGGGAGCGGGGGCCCCGTTTTCCTCGGCTGGGGTGGGAGGGTCACCCTCTGCCTCAACTGGGGAGCAGGGACCCCCATTTCCCCTCAGCAAGGTACAGGCACACCCCAATTTCCCCGGGTAGGGGGGGACCCCCTCCCTGTGGGGACCCCCATCTTCCCCAGCCAGGGTGGGGGACCCTCTTTTTGCCTTAGCTGGGATGGGGGGGCATTTGTGGGTCCCCCACTTCCCCTGGTCCGGGTGTGGGAACCCCCCCGTGCCATCGCCAGGGTGGGGGGAGCCCTGATTGTACCCTGTAGGGTGCAGAGACCCCCATATCTGCCCCAACTGGGGCGTGTGGACCTCTCTGCCCCAACTGGGGAGCTGGGACCCCCTATGTTCCCCGAATTGGGGCGCAGAGACCCCCTGTGTCCCCAAAACAGGACATGGGGGGCTCCCTATGCCCCATCTGGAGTGCAGGGATCCCCTGTCTGCCCCGATTGGGGCACGGGGACCCCGGTGCCCCCCAACCAGGGTGTGGAGACCCCCCCCGCATACTCCAACTGGGGTTCAGAGACCTCCCTGGCCCCCAACCGGGTCACGGGACCCCCATCCGCCCCCCGCATCAGATCAGGAGACTCCCAAATGTCCTAACTCCGCCCCCCCCCCCCCCCAAGTGTGGGGGGGTCAGTGCCCCCGCCTCGGCCCATTTTGGGGGGGCGCAGATGCCCGGGTGGGGGGCCGGAGCAGCGGCGGCGGCGGTGGTCTGCAGGAGCGGCCCTGGGGAGGGGGGTGGTTTTTAGAGGAGGGGGGGGATGCGGTGGGTCATACATACGCTTGCCACGAGCGTCGCCGTCCGGCCGGGCCCCCGCTTCGGCGATTTGCTAATTATTACAATTACTATTATTTTGTTTTTTAAGCGTCGCTACGTAAAGGAAGTAGTAAACAAAAAAAAAACAAAAAAACAAAAAAACACACAACTACAAAAACGCTAAAAAATATCATAAAAAAAGGCCGAAAAGCACAAAACGGGGGGAGCGGGAGGGTCTCCCCGCTTCTCAGCCTCCGCGGGGGCCGAAAAATAAAACAACAAACGCGCGCGGGCCCTCGCTGGGGCGCCCTGCCTGCTTCCTGCGACTGTTGCTCGCTACCGGTCGCATTGTGCGCGACCCTGAGCCCTCGCTGTCTGCCCGCAGCCCCCCCAAAATCGGGGGGCTCGTTAAGGAATGGGTGTTAACGAGCCCGGCCGCCGGAGACATGGGGGTTAAAGGGCTCTCCAGGCTGGCGGACGTCCGGAGGGAAAACCTCGCTCGCGGCGGGCGCTTCGGAGGAGGGGAGAAAAGGGAATGGTTAACGTCCGCGCGCGCGGGTACGCGAGGGGCCGCTCGAGCCCCCCCAGATCCCGCCCACCCCCTTTCCGTGGGGTTCCCCCCAAATCAAGCCACGGGGGGCGGATGGATTCCCCGCCCTCCCCATCCCAACGCCCCGCTGGTTTAAGGGGGTCGGCCCCGGCGGGGTGGCGGCGGGGGCTTTGGAGGGGGCGGGGGGGGCTATTTTTCGGGGGGCTCCCCCTGACGTACCACTCCTCGTCTTTGTGGGCCAGAAAAAAATCCTGCATCTGCTGGCGGCGGAAATCGAGCTTGTAGTCGTTGTAACGCTTCACGGCCTCCGTCTCGTCCACCGCGTCGTCCAGGGAGAGCAGGAATTCCTTGAAGCTCTTCATCACTGGGGGAGCCATCCCCAGGTCCACCTCCGCGATGTTCCCCAGTCTGCTTGGGGGGACACGCCAGAGTCGGCACCCCCGAGACGGGGACGATCCGGGGGGTGCTCCGGGGTCCTTACAGGGAGGTCTGGAGCCGTTACCGGGCGGTTTGGGGACCTTATGGGGCGTTTTGGGCTGTTACTGGGCTGCTCGGGGACATTCTGGGGCAGTTTGGGGTCCTTGGAGGGCAATCCAGGCTGTTAGGGGGCATCTTAGGGGCATTAGCGGGGGGCTCGAGGGCTCTACCAAGCAGCTCAGTACCATTATGGGGCATTTTAGGCTGTTATTGGGCAGCTCAGGAACGTTGTGGGGCAGTTTGGGTCCATTATGGGGCAGTTTGGGGCACTTGGGGGGTAATCCAGGCCATTACGGGGTGGCTCAATGCCTTTATGCAGCCGTTCAGCACCACTCTAGGACGTTCTGGGCTGTCCTTGGGCAGCTCAGGAACATCATGGGGTGACTTAAAAACGTTATGAGGCAGTCTGGGGGGCTCTCAGCGGGGACCAGGCTCTTTACGGGGGGTCTTGGGCTGCTACTGGGTAGTTTGGGGCTGTTGTGGGGCATTTAAGGCATTTATGGTGTGGTTTGAGGCCCTTACGGGGCGGTTTGGGGCCCCTGGGTGTGGAATTAGGGCTGTTACTGGGCAGCTTGGGCTGTTGAAACCCTTACAAGGTGGTTCAGGGCCATTATAGGGTTGTTCAGACCGGTACCAGTCAGTTTAGAGCCTTATGGAGTATTTTGGGCTGTTACTGGGCAGCTCAAGGACATTACAGGTTGGTCTGGGGACGTTATAGCGGAGCTCGGGGCCGTTAACAGGTAGTTTGGGCTATTACAGGGCGGCGCAGGGCCGTTATGGCGAAACTTGGGGTGTTACAGGGTGACTCAGGGCCATTACTGGGCGGCTCAGGGCCGTTACTGGGCGATTTGGAGCGACAAGCAGGCAGCTGAGGGCCTTACGGGGCGGCTCAAAGCTGCTACGGGGTCGCTTGGGGCCCTTTTGGGGCAGCTTAGACCCCTCACTGGCTAGTTCAGGACATTACAGAGCCACTATGGGGCAGTTCAGAGCTTCGTGGGGTAACTGAGGGCAGTTATGGGGCGGTTCGGGGTGTTACTGGGGCCATTATGGGGCGGCTCAGGGCCTTATAGTCAGAACTGTTATGGGGTGGGGGAGGGCTATTACCGGGTGGTACAGGGGTGCTACGGGGCAGCTTGAGGGTGGGTGGGGACGGGAAGGGGGCTAGGTGCTACAGGCCAAGCTGGGGCCCCCAAAATCTGGGGGTTGTCTTGGGGGAAGAATAGGAGGCCATGAGCACACCGAGGGGGGTGGGCAGCGGATTCGGGGCTCTGGGGGCGAGTGGGGAAGGACTGGGGGGGGGTCAGGTGGGTTTTGGAGCGCTGGGGGGGCACAGCAGGGGTCAGAGTCCTTACCTGGCCTGGATGGGGAGGATGTGGTGCTGCATGACGTGCATTTCGGGGTGCCCCCAGGGTTGGGGGGGGCCGTAGGTGGGGCCGGCGCCCCCCCCGCTGTAGGGCATGTCGTAGCCGCTGTGGTAAGGGTCACCGCTGTGCTCATCCCTGGCGGAGGGCAGAGAGAAACTGGGGTTCAGGGGGGCTGCGGTGGGGTTTGGGGCGGGGGCTGCGGCGGGGTTTGGGGGGCTGTTCGCTCACCAGTCGCGGCGCAGGCGTTTCTGGGGGGGGCTGAGCTCGTGGCGGGGGGGCGAGAAGCGCTCCCGGCGCGTCCGGTCGTAGTCCCGGTACTCGCCCCGGCTGCGGCGTTCCCGCCCGCGGTCCCAGTCCCTGCGGCGGGGAGGAGGGCGACAGGGTTGGGGACCCCCCCAGCCGAGCCGGGGACCCCCCTGGGGGGTGCCGTGTCCCCCCACCCGCCGCCGCGAGCCCCTACCGGTCGCTCCAGTCGTCGCGGCGCCGGTCGTCCCTCTCCCGCGAGCGGTCGTAGTCGCTGCGCTCCCGCCGGAACTTGTCGCGCCGGCGCCGGTCGTACTCGTCGTCGCTGTCCCCCATGGCGCTGCGGGGACGGGGGGGGGGGGGTGGTGAGTGCGGGACCCCCCGCCGGGGTCCTCCGCGATCCCATCAGCCCCGCGAGGCACCCCCACTATCCCAGAATTCCTCGCGGCTCCTCCCACGGCCCCCCCAGACCCCCAGATCCTGGAGTCCTCCACACTCCCTCCCGACCCCGCCAAGACCCCCAATATCCCATCATCCCCCACGGCCTCCCCCCAAGATCCCACGGTCCCCCGGGGACCTCCTGACCACCCCCTCCCCCGACAGCCCCCCCAGTATCCCATAAACCCCCCGGAGCCCCCCCGACCTTGACCCCCCGCACTATCCCGTGATCGCCCCCTCCTCCCCGGCCGACCCCCGCACCCCCAATACCCCATCACCCCCCCGCCGGTCCCGTGACGTCACGCCCGGGCGCCGGGGTCCCCCGGACCTGCCCGCGCGGTCCCCGCGGCGATCGGCTCCTCGCGCCGCCGCCCGCTCACTTCCGGTCCGCGCCAGCCGGACGTAACGTAGGACGAGAGGAAAAGCGGGCGGGGCGGGAGGGGGATGGGGGAGGCCGCTCTAGGAACGCGGGAGGACCTCGCTGTTCCTTTTTGTTCTCTGCGGGAGGGGGGGTACCGGCGGACTCAGCCGGTGGGGAGGGGGCGGATGAGCCGCTCCGGGCGGGGAGGGCCGGGCTCTGCGTCTGCGAGAGGACGGGGAAGGGGGCGGAGGCCCCAGGCGGAGCTCTCTGTGGTGGCGGGGGTCGCTCTAGGCCCGGCCCTGGCGGAGCGGAGCTCGATGGTGCGGTCGGGCCCGCCCCCTCTCCCCGCAGCGCGCAGGCGCGCGAGGGCGGGGCGCGCATTGCGCATGCGCCACCGGCATCGTCTGCTCCCACTGGCTGCCGCGCAGCGCGCGCGCCCCGCCCCGAGGCGCGCGCGGGGGGCGCCATCTCCTCGGGGGCACGTGAGGGGGGCGG
This sequence comes from Phaethon aethereus, assembly GCF_964289735.1. Taxonomy (NCBI): domain Eukaryota; kingdom Metazoa; phylum Chordata; class Aves; order Phaethontiformes; family Phaethontidae; genus Phaethon; species Phaethon aethereus. The sequence continues at coordinate 14,774 of NC_138612.1, read as the reverse complement.
CCGGCCATTTTGTCTCGCCTGCACTGCGCATGCGCCCCGCCCCGAAGCCGCCCGGGGGGGCGCCATAGTTCTCCCCGACGCCATTTTGCCGCGGGGGGGGGGGGGGGGCGCCGCGCATGCGCTCAGGAACTCTCACCCCCCCACAGGTAACCAGTGGCCCCCCCAGTGCTCCCAGTATCCCCACAAGTCCCTCCCAGTACTCCCCAGTGTCCCCCAGGTCCTCCCCCTGTGCCCCCAGTATGTCTGCGTCCCCCCAGTCTCTCACAGTGCCCCCCCCCGCTCCCAGTGCCTACCAGTGCCCCTCCCCAGTTCCCCCAGTGCCTCAGTTTCCTGGTGTCGTTCCCCCCCCAGGGCATCCCAGTATGCCCCAGTCCCTCTCTGCCACCCCCCAGTATGTCCCAGTGCCCCCCCCAGCCTCTCGAGACTCCCCAGTACATCCCAGTCCCCTTCAGGGCCCTCCAGGGCCCCCTCAGAGCCCCCCCCCAGTATGTCCCAATGTCCCCAGTCCATCCCAGTGCCCCCAGTACGACCCAGTCCCTTTCTAGGTCCCCCCCAGTGCATGCCAGACCCCTCAGATCCCTTCCAGTACATCCTAGTGGCCCCAGTTCACCCCAGCCCCCCCCCCCAAATTCCCCTCAGTTCATCACGGTGCACCCCAGTTTATCCCAGTCCCACCTCAGGACCCCGCCCCAGTTGATCCCAGTGCTCCCAGTCCATTCCAGTCTGTCCCAGTCCCTTCCAGATCCCCCCAGTTCCCCCCAGCACCTGCCCCAGTCCATCCCAGTGTGCCCCAGTCCATCCCAGTGCCCCCCAATCTACCTCAATCCCTCCCAGCACCCCCCAGTCCCTCTCAGTCCCCCCCCAGGACTCCCCCAGTCCATCCCACTGCACCCCAATCTATCTCAGGACATCCCAGTGCCCCAGTCTGTCCCAGTGCCCCCCCAGACCCCACCAAGTCCATCCCAGTGCACCCCAATCTATCTCAATCCCCACCAGCACACCCCAGTCCCTCCCAGTGCCCCCCTAGAACCCCTCAGCCCCTCCCAGTGCCCCCAGTCCCCCCTTAGCCCCCCCCATGCCAGTGCCCCCAACCCATTCCAGACACCCCCAGCCAATCCCAGTGTCCCCAGTCTCTCCCAGCTGCCCCCCAGTCCATTCCAGTGCCCCCAGCCCATTCAAGCTCCACCCCCAGCACCCCCCAGCCCACCCCAGTGCCCCCAGTCCCTCCCAGTTCCCCCTTAGCCCCCCAGTCCATTCCAGTGCCCTCAGCCCATTCAAGCTCCCCCCCCAGCCCATCCCAGTGTCCCCAGTCCCTCCCAGCCACCTCCCAGTCCCTCCCAGTACCCCCTTAGCCCCCCAGTCCCTCCCAATGCCCCCAGTCCCCACTTAGCCCCCCAGTCCCTCCCAATGCCCCCAGTCCCCCCTTAGCCCCCCATGCCAGTGCCCCCAACCCATTCCAGACCCCCCCAGCCCATGCCAGTGCCCCCAGCCCATTCAAGCTCCACCCCCAGCACCCCCCAGCCCACCCCAGTGCCCCCAGTCCCTCCCAGTTCCCCCTTAGCCCCCCAGTCCATTCCAGTGCCCTCAGCCCATTCAAGCTCCCCCCCCAGCCCATCCCAGTGTCCCCAGTCCCTCCCAGCCACCTCCCAGTCCCTCCCAGTACCCCCTTAGCCCCCCAGTCCCTCCCAATGCCCCCAGTCCCCACTTAGCCCCCCAGTCCCTCCCAATGCCCCCAGTCCCCCCTTAGCCCCCCATGCCAGTGCCCCCAACCCATTCCAGACCCCCCCAGCCCATCCCAGTGCCCCCAGCCCATTCAAGCTCCACCCCCAGCACCCCCCAGCCCACCCCAGTGCCCCCAGTCCCTCCCAGTTCCCCCTTAGCCCCCCAGTCCATTCCAGTGCCCTCAGCCCATTCAAGCTCCCCCCCCAGCCCATCCCAGTGCCCCCAGTCCCTCCCAGTTCCCCCTTAGCCCCCCCCCAGCCCATCCCAGTGCCCCCAGCCCATTCAAGCTCCCCCCCCCCCAGCCCATCCCAGTGCCCCCAGTCCCTCCCAGTCCCCCCCAGTTTCCCCCCCGGCCCCTCCCGGGGTCGCGGCCCCACATCCTGCCCCCGCCCGACCCGGGGAAACGCTCAACAAAGGAGTTTCCTGCCGGGGGGGCCCGGCCGGGACCCCTCCCTGCGGGGGGCTCGGCACAGCCCGGGCCCCCGCCGCCGGCCCGAGCGGGCGGACGGACGGACGGACGCCTTCCCGCCGCCTCCGCTCGCCCAAAGTTGCCCAAACTTTCCCCGGATTTCGCTCCCCCCCCCGCCCCAGCACTCCTGGGTGCCCCCCGGGCGCTGGGTCCCCTCCAGGAGCCCCCCAGAAGGGGGGCAGGGCGGACCCGGGTTCCCTGGGAGGGGACGGGGGCGGGAGGGGGCCCGGGTGTGGGCCCCCCCAGCCGTGGGGCAGAGGAAAGGGGGTCCGGGCGCCGGGTCCCCCCGGCGTCGCTATGGGGCTGTGGCTGCTCTGGCTGTGGGTCCCGCTGGGCTTCGCCGAGGAGGGTGAGTGACTGGACCCTCGGGAGGGGACATGGGGCCCGGACCCCCGGGTCCCCTCGGGGTGGGGAGGGGGATGTGGGGCCTGGACCCCCAGGTCCCCTCAGGGTGGGGAGGGGGACGTGGGTCCCGGACCCCCAGGTCCCCTCGGGGTGGTGATACAGGTCCCAGACCCCCAGGTCCCCTTGGGGTGGGGAGGGGGATGTGGGGCCCGGACCCCTGGGTCCCCTCGGGGTGAGGATGTGGGTCCTGGACCCCCGAGTCCCCTCGGGGTGGGGAGGGGGATGTGGGTCCCAGACCCCCAGGTCCCCTCGGGGTGGTGATACAGGTCCCAGACCCCCAGGTCCCCTTGGGGTGGGGAGGGGGACGTGGGTCCCGGACCCCCAGGTCCCCTCCGGGTGGGGAGGGGGATGTGGGTCCCGGACCCCCAGGTCCCCTTGGGGCGGGGAGGGGACGGGGGGTCCCAGGCACCCGGGGACGGGGGGGTGGGTCACTGTGGGGGGACGCAGGCGCCCAGGACCCCCCTCACCCCCCCAGAGACGCTGCTGAACACGCGGCTGGAGACCAGCGACCTCAAGTGGACCGTGTACCCGCCGGGGGAGGGGCAGGTGAGGGGCGGGGGGGTCGCGGGGGGCCACGGGACCGGGGGTCCCCCGCGCCGCTCCCCTCCCTGTCCCCTCCCCGGCCCCGTGTCGCCCCGACCCCCCCGTCACCCCGTCCCTAACAGCCCCCGATGCTTCCCCATCTCCCCCCGCCTCCCCTTCCCACACCCCCGGCCCCCGCGCCCCCCGTGCCCCCCACCCCGAGAGTCCCCCGTGCCCCCCATCCCACATACCCCCACACCCCCGTGTCCCCCCGCGTCCCCCACCTCAAATGTCCCCACCCCCCCCGTGTCCCCCCCACCCCCGTGTCCCCCTCCGCGCCCTCCCACCCCCTGCACCCCCCGTCCCGTGTCCCCCCGTGCCCCCCGTGTCCCCCCACCCCGCCTATCCTCGCGTCCCCCCACCCCGAGCGCCCCCCCCGCGCGTCCCCGCGCGTCCCGCGCCCCCACGCGAGCGTCGCCGCGTCCCCGCAGTGGGAGGAGCTGAGCGGGCTGGACGAGGAGCGCCAGGCCTCGGTGCGCACCTTCGAGGTGTGCTCGGGGCTGGGCCCCCCCGGGCCCCCCCAGAACAGCTGGCTGCGCTCCGCGTGGGTGCCCCGCCGCGGCGCCACGCACGTCTACGCCGAGCTGCGCTTCACCCTGCTGGCCTGCGACAGCCTGCCCCGCCCGCGCCCCGCCCGCCGCCGGCGGGGGGCTGCCGCCGGACCCCCCGCCGGACCCCCCGGCCGCCGCGAGGCGCTGGGGGGTGGTCCCGGCCGCCGTGACGCTCCCGATGGCCAGCCCGGCGACGGCCCCGGCCACCACGGTGGCCTTAGCAATGGCGCCGGCAACCACGATGGTCTGGGCAACGGCCCCGGCCACCACGATGCTCTTGGCGATGGTCCTAGCAACGGCCCCGGCAACCGCCCGGGTGACCACGATGCTCCCGGTGGTGGTCCTGGCAACCGCGACGCCCTTAGTGACGGCCTCGGCAACAGCCCCGGCGACCACGGTGCCCATAGCAACAGCCCCGGCGACCACGGTTCTCCTGGCAACAACCCCAGCAACGGCCCTGGCAACCCCGTTACCCTTAGCAACGGTCCCAGCAACTATGATGCCCTTAGCAACGGCCCCGGCAACAGCCCCAGCGACCACATCACCCTTAGCAACGGCCCCGGCAACCACGGTTCTCCTGGCAACAACCCCAGCAACAGCCCTGGCAACCCCGTCGCCCGTAGCGACGGCCTTGGCAACAGCCCTGCCAACCCCGTCGCCCGTAGCGACGGCCCCGGCGACCGCGATGCCCTTCGCAACCGCCCGGGCGACGGCCCCCCGGCCGCCGCGCCCCGCCGGCACCGCAGCCCCGCGCCGCCCTCGCCCCGCCCGTGCAAGGAAACCTTCAACGTCTTTTACCACGAGGCGGACGCCGACACGGCGACGGCGCTGACGCCGCCCTGGATGGAGAACCCCTACGTCAAAGTGGACACGGTGGCGGCCGAGCACCTCTCGCGCCCCACGGCGCCGGCGGCCGGCGGCCGCCCGGCGGGACGCGTCAACCGCAAGACGTTACGGTTGGGGCCCTTGAGCCGCGCCGGCTTTTATTTGGCGTTCCAAGACCTGGGAGCCTGCATGGCGCTGCTGTCCGTCCGGCTGTACTTCCAGCGCTGCCCCGAGGCGACCGCGCGCCTGGCGCGCTTCCCCGCCACCGTCCCGCGCGAGCTGGTGGCGGCGGTGGCCGGGCGCTGCCTGGAGGGGGCCGTGCCCGCCGGCGCCGGCGCGCCCGTCATGTACTGCCGGGAAGACGGGCGGTGGGCCGAGCCCCCCGCCCAGGGCTGCGTCTGCGGCCCCGGGAGGGAGCCCGACGGGGGGCTGGGGTGTCGCGGTGAGTGGGGGGAGCCGGAGCGGCTGGGGGGGGCTCTGGGGGTCGCGGGGGGCTCGGTGGGGGAGAGTTGGGGCATCCTGGGGGGCTTGGGAGGGTTCTGGGGGGGGCCGTGGGGGGCTCTGGGGGTCACGGGGGGCTCGGTGGGGGGGAGTTGGGGCATCCTGGGGGGCTTGGGAGGGTTCTGGGGGGCCGTGGGGGGCTCTGGGGGTCACGGGGGGCTCGGTGGGGGAGAGTTGGGGCATCCTGGGGGGCTTGGGAGGGTTCTGGGGGGGCCGTGGGGGGCTCTGGGGGTCACGGGGGGCTCGGTGGGGGGGAGTTGGGGCATCCTGGGGGGCTTAGGAGGGTTCTGGGGGGGCCGTGGGGGGCTCTGGGGGTCACGGGGGGCTCGGTGGGGGAGAGTTGGGACATCCTGGGGGGCTTGGGAGGGTTCTGGGGGGGCCGTGGGGTCTCTGGGGGTCACGGGGGCTCGGTGGGGGGGAGTTGGGGCATCCTGGGGGGCTTGGGAGGGTTCTGGGGGGGCCGTGGGGGGCTCTGGGGGTCACGGGGGGCTCGGTGGGGGAGAGTTGGGACATCCTGGGGGGCTTGGGAGGGTTCTGGGGGGGCCGTGGGGGGCTCTGGGGGTCACGGGGGGCTCGGTGGGGGGGAGTTGGGGCATCCTGGGGGGCTTGGGAGGGTTCTGGGGGGGCCGTGGGGTCTCTGGGGGTCGCGGGGGGCTCGGTGGGGGGGAGTTGGGGCATCCTGGGGGGCTTGGGAGGGTTCTGGGGGGGCCGTGGGGGTCCCAGGGGCTCGGGGGGTGGAGCCGGAGCATCCTGGGGGTCCTGGGGGTCTGGGGCGTCGTGGCGAGTGGGGGACGGGGGGCACAGGGGGTGACGCGGGGTGATGGGTCCCCGTGCGACCCCCCCGCCCCCCCCGCCCCCCAGCCTGCGCCCCCGAAACCTTCAAGGCGGAGGCGGGGGGGGGGCGGTGCGAGCCCTGCCCCCCTTCAGCCAGGCCCCGGCGCCCGGCGCCACCGGCTGCCCCTGCCGCCCCGGCGCCTACCGGGCGCCCGGCGAGGGTCCCGCGCTGCGCTGCTCCGGTCAGCACCCGCGGGGGGCCGGGGGGCTGGGGGTCACCCAAACGCCGGGGTCCCTGGGCTGGGGGGCACGGGGCGCCCGGGGCCGGGGGGCTGGGGGCCACCCAAACGCTGGGGTCCCTGGGCTGGGGGGCACAGGGTGCCCGGGGCCGGGGGGTTGCGGGTCTGGGGGTCACCCAAACGGCGGGGTCTCTGAGCTGGGGGGCACGGGGTGCCCGGGGCCGGGGGGTTGCGGGTCTGGGGGTCACCCAAACGCCGGGGTCCCTGGGCTGGGGGGCACGGGGCGCCCGGGGCCGGGGGCTGGGGGTCACCCAAACGCCGGGGTCCCTGGGCTGGGGGGCACGGGGCGCCCGGGGACCGTGGGTTCGGGGGGCACCCAGACCCCCTCGGCCCCCCCAGCCTCACCCCCCGCCGCCCCCAGCGCCCCCCTCGGCCCCCCGCAGCGTGGTGGCCCGGCTGAACGGCTCCGGCGTGCGGCTGGAGTGGAGCACCCCCCGCGACGGCGGCGGCCGCCACGACCTCACCTACGCCGTGGGGTGCCGCGCCTGCCCCGAACGGGCGCCCTGCGGCCCCTGCGCCCGTCTCGCCTTCACCCCCGGCGCCGCCGGGCTGCGGGGCCGCGGCGTCACCGTCACCGGCCTCCAGCCCTACGTCACCTACACCTTCACCGTCACCGCCCGCAACGGCGTCTCCCACCTCAGCCCCCACCCGCCCCCCGGGGAGGAGGTCAATGTCACCACCACCAAGGATGGTGAGAGGAAGGGGAGGGGTGGCACCCCAAAACCCACCCCGGGAACCCACAGACCCACCCCAGGACCCCAAAACACACCCCGGGACCCCAAAACCTGCCCCAGGACCCCCCAAATCTGCCCCGGACCCCAAAACCTGCCCCGGGACCCCCAAACCCACCCTGGGACCCCCAAACCTGCCCTGGGACCCCAAACCTGCCCCGGGACCCCAAACCCACCTTGGGACCCCAAAACCTGCTCTGGAACCCCCCAACCTGCCCTTGGACCCCCAAACCCACCCTGGACCCCCAAACCTGCCCTGGGACCCCAAAACCTGCCCCAGGACCCCCCAAACCCACCCTGGGACCCCCAAACTTGCCCTAGAACCCCAAAACCCACCCCGGGAACCCCAAACTCACACTGGGACCCCAAAACCTGCCCTGGGACACCCTAAGCCACCCTGGAACACCTAAACCACCCTGGGACCCTCAAACCCACCTGAAACCCCCCCATGACCTGCCCTGGGACCCCTAACCCAACTGGAGACACCCCCCCATCCTGGGACCCCCAAGCCCACCTGGAGACACCCCCCTGGACCCGCCTGGGACCCCTAAACTCACCCAGGGACCCCCCAGGATCCTTCAGGGACCCCTTAACCCACTCTGGAACCCCCAAACCAACTCTGGGACCCCAAAAACCCATCCCGGGACCCTCAACCCCTCCCCCGGGACCCCCCCTGGGACCCTAAAGCCCCCCAGGATCCCCTAACCCACGCCGGGACCCCCCTGGGACCCCCGGGACCCCCCGACCCCTCCTGCAGTGCCGCTGCCAGTGTACGACGTCGTCCGGATCGGGGGGTCCCCCACGGGGGTGACGCTGTCGTGGCCGACCCCCCCCCCAGCCCCCCCCGGGGGCCACGTCCTCGACTACGAGGTCAAGTACTACGAGAAGGTGGGGAGGGGCCGGGGGGCATTTTGGGGGCTCTGGGGGTACTGGGGAGCTCATAGGGGCATTGGGGGGGGTGTCCCGAGGGGTACTGGGGGGACTTGGAGCGCACTGGGGGGCTCCCGGGGGAAATTTGGGGGGTCCTGGGGGGCATTGGGTGTTCCCAAGTGACACTGGGGGGCTTGGGGGTGCTCTAGGGGGTCCTAGGGGGCACTGAGGGGGTCCTAGGGGCTATTGGGGGGCTCCTGGGAGGTATTTGGGGGGGTCTGGGGGGGCTTCTGGGGGCATTTGGGCCTTGTTGGGGAACACTGGGGGGTCCTGGGGGCTACTGGGGGGGCCTAAGAGCCATCGGGGGGGCCTGGGGGGGCTTTTGGGGTCTTCAGCGGCGTATTTGGAGGGTGCTGGGGGGCACTTGGGGGTCTTGGGACCCAAGGGACACGGGGGGGGGTGTCCGTGGGGGGGTCCCTGAGGAATATTTGGGGGGGCCCTGGAGGGGTATCGGGGGCCCCTGGGGCAAGGGGGGGGGTCTGACGCCCGCAGGTGGGGGGGGGCGAGGGCCCCCCCATGTTCCTGAAGGTGCCGGCGCCGCGGGCGGAGCTGGGGGGGCTGCGCCGGGGGGGGCTCTATGGGGTGCGGGTCCGCGCCCGCTCCGAAGCCGGATACGGGGACTTCGGCCCCGAGACTGCCGTCACCACGCAGGGCGCCGGTGAGCCCCCCCCCGGGACCCCCCAAAACCCTCCCGAGACCCCCCACCCCCCCCAACTATGGGGCACCCCCTGCAGCATCCACCCCCGGGGCCCCCTGAGCCTTCCCCCCGCCCCCGGGGCCTCCCTGACCCCCACGAAGCTCCCAGGACCCCCCTGGGACCCCCCGGGAAGCTCCACCCTCCCATGACACCCCTGGGACACCCTGGGACCCCCCTGACCCCCTGGGACCCCCATAATCCCCCCGAGACTCCCTGAGACCCCCCCATCCCCCATTATAACCCCCCTGGGTCCCCCCAACCCCCCCGGGACCCCTTCGGGCCCCTGTGGGACCCCCATAACCCCCCCTGGAAACCCCCAACCCCCCCCCGGGACCCCTTCGGGCCCCTGTGGGACCCCCATAACCCCCCCGGGAACCCCCAACCCCCCCCGGGACCCCTTCGGGCCCCTGTGGGACCCCCATAACCCCCCCTGGAAACCCCCAACCCCCCCCCGGGACCCCTTCGGGCCCCTGTGGGACCCCCCGGGCTGCCCCCCGGCACTGACGGCTGCCGGCAGAGGGGTCCCGGGGGGAGCACGGGGGGCTCGTGGCGGGGGCTGCGGCCCTGGGGGGGCTCCTGGTGCTGGCGCTGCTCGCAGGGACCCTGCTCTGCTTCAGGTGCGGGGGGCTGGGGGCCTCGGGGGGGTCCTGGGGGGCGAGTTACAGCATCCTGGGGACCCCGGGGGGGCTCTGGGGGTCCTAGGGGGCTCGGGGGGGGAGGTAGGAGAGAGAGTTGGAGCATCCTGGGGGTCCCTGTGGGGTGCTGGGGGGGCTTGGGGGGGTCCGGGGGGAGCTCTGGCGGATTCTGGGGGGGGCTTGGGAAGGACCGGGGGGGTCTCGGGGGGTTGTGAGGGGCTGGGGGGCCTGGGGGGTCCCTGGGGTGGTCTCTGGGAGGCCTGGGGGTCTTGGGGGGAGCGCAGGGGGATGCTGGGGGGCGGTTTGGGGGTCCTGAGGGGCTCGGGGGGGTCTTTGGGCGTCCTGGGGGGCTCCTGGGGGATCCGGGTGGGCGGGGGTTAGTCCAGGGGGGTCCTGGGGGGGTGGGGGGTGGTCCCGGGGAGTCTGGGGGGGGGTCTCACCGTGCGTGTCCCCCCCGCAGGCGCCACAGCCACCGGCACAGGGAGGACGCGGCCCGGCGCGGCCACCGCCCCGCGGGGCACGGTGAGGGTCCCCCCGGCGCCGCCCCCGCGTCACCGTGTCCCCGCCCCCGCCGTGACAGCAGCCACGGTGTCCCTTCGGGGGTGGGGTGGGGTGGGGGGTGTCTCCCCATCCCCCCTGTCCCCAAGTCCCGCCCCGTGTCCCCGTGGTGGCGGCGACAGCGTCCCCACGTCCCCGTGTCGCTGGGGCCGGCAACTGCGGTGAGGGTGGGGCGGGGTGACCGCGGGTGACTGCGGGTGACCGCGGGTGACAGCGGGTGACAGCGGGTGACAGCGGGTGCTGGTGGCAGGCGGGAAGCTGTACATTGACCCCTTGACCTACGAGGACCCCGGGGTGGCCCTGAGGGACTTCGCCCAGGAGATTGACGTCGCCTGCGTCAAGATCGAGGAGGTCATCGGGGCAGGTGACGTCCCCTGGCCCCGCCCTGGCCCCGCCCGGCCCCGCCCAGACCTGACGACCCAGCCCCAATGATGTCCCCAACATTGTCCCTATGGATGTCCCCAATGACGGCCCTGGCCGTGTCCCTAGAGAGGTCATCAGCGATGGCCCCAACGATGTCCCCAACGACGTCCCCGCCCCCAAAGATCTCCCCATCCATGTCCCCAACAACGTCCCCAACGACGTCCCCAACAATGACCCCAATGACATCCCCAACAATGACCTCAATGATGTCCCCAACAATGGCCCCAATGATGTCCCCAACGACATCCCCAACAATGTCCCCAACATCCCCAACGATGTCCCCAATGATGTCCCCAACAATGTCCCCAACGATGTCCCCAACGACGTCTCCAATGACGCCTTCAATGATGTCCCCACCAATGACCCCAAGGACATCCCCAATGATGTCCCTGTCCCCAAAGATCTCCCCATCCATGTTCCCAACAACGTCCTCAATGACGTCCCCAACAATGTCCCCAACAATGTCCCCAACGACGTCCCCAACGACGTCCCCAACAATGACCCCAACAATGACCCCAATGACGTCCCCAATGACGTCCCCAACGACGTCCCCAACAACGTCCCCAACGACGTCCCCAACAATAACCCCAACAATGACCCCAATGACATCCCCAATGACGTCCCTGTCCTTGTCCCCAAAGATGTCCCCATCCATGTCCCCAATGACGTCCCCAATGATGTCCCCAACAATGACCCAACAGTGACCCCAACAATGTCCCCAGCCAAAGATCTCCCCACCCCTGTCCCCACCCCTGTCCCCACCCCGTCCCCCCGATGTCCCTATTGATGTCCCTGAAGGTGTCCCAATCCCTGCCCCAATGATGTCTCCATCCGCGTCCCCCGTGGTGTCCCCAGGGAGGCGTGGGGGCTGCGGGGTGACCCGTGCCCCACGGCCCCCTCAGGGGAGTTCGGGGAGGTGTGGGGGGCTGCGGGGTGACCCGTGCCCCACGGCCCCCCCAGGGGAGTTCGGGGAGGTGTGGGGGGCTGCGGGGTGACCCGTGCCCCACGGCCCCCCCAGGGGAGTTCGGGGAGGTGTGGGGGGCTGCGGGGTGACCCGTGCCCCACGGCCCCCCCAGGGGAGTTCGGGGAGGTGTGCCGGGGCCGGCTGGCGCTGCCGGGGCGCCCCGAGTCGCCGGTGGCGGTGAAGACGCTGAAGGGGGGCGCGGGCGAGCGGCAGCGCCGCGACTTCCTGGGGGAGGCCGCCCGCATGGGGCAGTTCGCCCACCCCAACGTGGTGCGGCTGCGGGGGGTGGTGACGGCCAGCGCCCCCGCCATGATCCTCACCGAGTTCATGGAGAACGGCGCGCTCGACGCCTTCCTGCGGGTACGCGGCGTGGGGGGGACGCGGGGGCAGGCGGGACGCGGGGCGTGGGGGGACATGGGGTGACGATTGGGACGTGGGGGGCACGTGGGACGCGGGGGGCACACGGGACATGGGGTGACGATTGGGACGTGGGGGGCATGCGGGATGCGGGGTGTGGGGGGACATGGGGTGACGAGTGGGACGTGGGGGGCACGTGGGATGTGGGGGGCACACGGCACGCGCGGTGTGGGGGGACATGGGGTGACGATTGGGATGTGGGGGGCACGCAGGACGCGGGGGGCACACGGGACGTGGGGTGACAGTTGGGATGCGGGGGGCACGTGGGACGCGGGGGTCACGTGGGATGCAGGGTGTGGGGGGACATGGGGTGACGATTGGGACGTGGGGGGCACGCAGGACGCGGGGGGCACGCGGGACGTGGGGTGACAGTTGGGACGCGGGGGGCATGTGGGATGTGGGGCGTGGGGGGACATGGGGTGACAATTGGGACGTGGGGGGCACCTGGGACGTGGGGCATGGGGGGACATGGGGTGACAATTGGGACGTGGGGGGCACGTGGGACGTGGGGCGTGGGGGGACATGGAGTGACGATTGGGACGTGGGGGGCACGTGGGACGTGGGGCATGGGGGGACATGGGGTGACGATTGGGACGTGGGGGGCACGTGGGACGTGGGGCGTGGGGGGACGTGGGGTGGCATTTGGGACATGGGGGGCACGCGGGACGCGGGGGGCAGGCGGGACCTGGGGTGTGGGGGGCCAGGGAAGCCATGGGGCTATGGGGGGACGTCTGGGACGTGGGGGGCAGGCGGGACGTGGGGCGTTGGGGCGTGGGGGGCCGTGGGGGACACGGGGCCGTGGGGTGACGTACGCGCCACGGGGGCCACATGGGCTACGGGGGCCGCGCGGCGCCGCGGCCGCCGCCCCACGCCCGCGGCCGCCGCCCCACGCCCGCCCCACGGCGCGCCCGCAGGGCCGCGCCGGGACGCTGGGGCCGCTGCAGCTGGTGGCCATGCTGCGCGGCATCGCGGCCGGCATGCGCTACCTGGCCGAGACCGGCTTCGTGCACCGCGACCTGGCCGCGCGCAACATCCTGGTGGACGCGCAGCTGGTCTGCAAGGTCTCCGACTTCGGGCTGTCGCGCGCGCTGGAGGACGAGAGCTCGGCCGACCCCACCTACACCAGCTCCCTGGTGAGCACGGCCCCGGGGGGGTCCGCCGGGGGGGGGTCCCGTGGGGTGGGGTCCCGTGGGGTGGGGTCCCGTGGCGGTGGGGTACTCCAGAGTGCAGGGTCCCATGGGGTGGGGTCCTGTGGGGTGGGGTCCCGTGGGGTGGGGTTCCATCGGGGTGGGGTCCCGTGGGTGGGGTCCCATGGGTTGGGGTACCCCAGGGTGGGGGTCCCATGGGGTGGGGGTCCATGGGGTTGGGGGTCCCATGGGGTGGGGTCTCATCCAAGTGGGGTACCCCAGGGTGGGGGTCCCATGGGATGGGATCCCATTGGGGTGGGGTACACCTGGGGGTGGGGTCCCATGGGTTGGGGTACCCCTGGGGTTGGGGGTCCCATGGGGTGGGGGTCCCATGGGGTGGGGTCCCAGCGGGGCTGGTGCCCCCCGCAGGGGGGAAGATCCCGATCCGCTGGACGGCGCCGGAGGCCATCGCCTTCCGCAAGTTCACCTCGGCCAGCGACGCCTGGAGCTACGGCATCGTCATGTGGGAGGTGATGTCCTTCGGCGAGCGCCCGTACTGGGACATGTCCAACCAGGACGTGAGTCGCGCCGCGCCCCCCGCCCCCCCGCCTCTGCCCCGGGGGTGGGCAGGGCAGCTGGAGCCTCGTTAGGGGTGGCTGGGGGTAATTAGTGGTAATTAGTGGTAATTAGGGGTAATTAGGGGTAATTGACCCCCCCCAGCAGCTCGGGGGGGCCCAGCTGCTGCGCCTGGGGGGGGGGGTGTCCCCCCGAAGGCTTGAGGTGGCTCAGGGGGTCCCTGGACACCTGGGTCCCCTGTGGGGCAGGGGGTCCCCCAGACATGTGGGTTCCTGGTTGGCCGTGGGTCCTCTGGACACCTGGGACTCCCAGAGAGGGTTGGGGGGCCTGAATGCCTGGGTCCCCCATGGGACAGGGGCTTCCCTGGGTCCCCCGTGGGACAGGGTCTTCCCTGGGTCACCTATGGGGCAGGGGTCTTCCCTGGGTCCCCCGTGGGGCAGGGGCTTCCCTGGGTCGCCTATGGGGCAGGGGTCTTCCCTGAGTCCCCCGTGGGGCAGGGTCTTCCCTGGGTCGCCTATGGGGCAGGGGTCTTCCCTGGGTCCCCCGTGGGGCAGGGGGTCCCCCAGATCTGTGGGTCCCCGGCTGGCCGTGGGTGCCCCCCGAGGCCAGCGCCTGCCCGCGCCCCCCAGGTGATCAACGCCATCGAGCAGGACTACCGGCTGCCGCCGCCCCCCCGCTGCCCCACGGCGCTGCACCGCCTGATGCTGGACTGCTGGCAGCGCGACCGCAACGCGCGGCCCCGCTTCCCCGACATCGTCAGCGCCCTCGACCGCCTCATCCGCCACCCCGCCACCCTCCGCGTCACCGCGCCCGACACCCACCGGTACGCCGGGACGGGCGGTGGGGGGGGGGTCTTGGGTGCCTGGGTCCCTGGGGGGGGGGGCTGGGTGCCTGGGTCCTTGGGGGGGGGGTCCCGGATGCCTGGGTCCCTGTGGGGGGGTCCCGGGTGCCTGGGTCCTTGGTGGGGGTCCCGGGTGCCTGGGTCTTTGGCGGGGGGGGCGGTATCTTGGGCACCTGGGTCCCTGGGGGGGGGCTGGGTGCCTGGGTCTTTGGTGGGGGGGGGTCCCGGGCACCTGGTTCCCTGGGGGGGTCCCGGGCACCTGGGTCCCTGGGGGGGGGCGGTCCCGGGTGCCTGGGTCCCTGGGGGGGGTCTTGGGCGCCTGGGTCCCTGGGGGGGTTATGGGTCGCTGTGGGGCTGACCCATCCGCCCGGTCCTCGCAGACCCTCCCCGCCCCGGCTGGCGCAGCGCAGCCCCCCCGGCCCCCCCTTCGCCTCGGTGGGCGAGTGGCTGCGCACGCTGCAGCTGGGCCGGTACGAGGAGACGGTCCGCAGCGCCGGGGTCACCAGCCTGAGCTGCTGCCGCGGCTGCGCAGCGAGTACGGGGGGCCGGGGGGGCCGGGGGGGGCCCGGGGGGCATGGCGGGCACGGGGGTCCGGGGGGGGGCACGGTGCCACATGGGACCTTGGGGGCCACGGGGGGCTGTGGGGTCCTTGGGGAGATGGGGGATATGGGGCACACGGGGATGTGGGGGGCACGAGGGGGGCATGGGGGCGCAGCGGTGACCCTCGGGTCCCCTGCAGGGACCTGC